>NC_080086.1:25823096-25835596 GCF_950005125.1 Chionomys nivalis
TGTTGTTGTTGTTATTTCTCTCTTTTGATTGTTTGAGAATTTTATACATGCATGTAATGTGCTTCCATCATGAATAAAACCTATTACCTCTCCTTCAATTCCCCTATTCCCCCCAGTTTCATGTCCTCGGTTTTTAAACCCCGAGTCCACTCAGTCCCCCTGTGTGAACCCAGGTCCAAAGCTGACTACTAGAGATGGGTAGCCTCTCAGGGGCTACATCCCTAAAGGAAATACACCCTCCTTCCTCAGCACCCCTAAGTTCCCAATAACTTCTCAGCTTGGGGTGGAACCTTAGGAGCCCCTCCCCATCTATTTTGGGGTTTAGGCTGACTCGATCTTGCGCATGCTCACAGCCACTTGAATTCACGTGTGCAATGGCTTTGTCATATCTGGTGAGCACTGTTTTGTAATCGATGTCCACTGCCCCCAGCTCTCACAGTCTTCTACCCACTCTGTGCTTGGTGGAGAGGGAGATAGGATATTGATGTCTGTTCAGAGCTGAGCACTCAACTGTCTCCTTGTCTCTGCATGCTGACAAGCTGTAGTCTCTGTTTTAACTGCAGGAAGAAACTTCCAGGGGCTGGAGAAATGACTCAGCCGTGAAGAGCACATGCGGTTCTTCAAGAGGATCCAAGTTTGGTTCCCAGCACACAAATCAAATGACTCACAACCACCTAGAATTGCAGCTCCAAGGGAGCCTCTTCTGGCTTCTGAGTGTGTGCACACATACACACGTAACATGTCCTCACAGACACGAACAAAGATAATGAAAATGAATCATTTTAAGTTTCTCTGATGAAGGTTGAAAGATGCACTAACCTATGGGTATAAAAGAACTTAGAAGGCAGTTAGTTTATCTCTGCGCCATTTAACAGAACAATAGTATTAGGCTTTCCATTATGACCTAGGACCTAGCCAGCCACGTGTTTGGGCCTGGTTGGGAGTAAGAAGCATGAGTTTCAACTATGGGACAGAATTCAAAGCAAGGCAGAAAGTGGTTGGTTACTCCCATAACATCTGTGCCACTGTTGCACCAGAGTACCTATCTTGCCAACCTAGTCATAATTGCAGTTCACAGCTGAGTAAGATTATTGATCACTTTTCTGTGTCAGTAGCATGCATAGAACCTTTCAGAACTATGAAAGCTGGTCTGCATGGATGAAACTTCCATGCATACACGCTACTGCACCCAGGTCAGTATCTGCTTGATTTTGCCATGTGAAATAATTCAAGTATGTAGTGTCTTCAGCAATAAGATTCAGGCATATGTGTACCATGACAAATGTATAGAGGTCAGAGGACAGTCTCGGCTCCTTGCCTTCCACCTTGTGTGAAACAAGGTTGAAGCATGATTAATAAAAACTCAGAGAGAGAAATTGGGGTTCAACCTGAAGGTCAGAAAAGCAAAACAGCCAGCCACTGGCTCTCACCTTGACCTCAGTCCAAAATGGCAATCCTGCCTCCAAGAATCTCAGAATGAGACTGTGTATCTGAGAGCTGTCTCCTCCTATTTTATATTCCCTTCTAGGACTGGGATTAAAGTCATACACCACTGGGATTAAAGGCATGCACCACCCAGTTTCTATGGCAACTAGTGTAGCTACTGGGATTAAAAGTATGTGTTACCACTGCCTGGTCTGTAAAACCAGTGGGGCTGTTTTACTCTCTGATCTTCAGGCAAGCTTTTTTTATTGAAATACAAATGAAATGTCACTACACAGAGTCTCTCTTACTCGTTGCTGCATGTCAGGCTACATGGCCTCTGGCTTCCAGCCACTGGGCTGTCTCTGCCCTCTTGAAAACAAGCTCATACATGCTACTGCATCAGCTGTTATCTGGGTGCCGGGGACTTGAACCCATGCTGTCAGATTTGCATGGCAGGGTCTTTACCCATCTCACCAGTCCATACAGGCTTAAAAAGACAACAAGATCTCTCCCACAGAGAACAGCTCCTTTGACCAACACAGGGAAGAGCTGGGTCCTTGCTTACAGAAGGTGACTGGGCTTCTGAAACATCCAGTTTCCAGCAAGATTACACACCAGCTTCTGGATTTTTCTGGAAGCCTGGGCAGGCAAGACATGGATATGTGTCAAGCCACAGGTAGGAATTTGTTCCCTTCCACACAACAGATGGGTTGTGGAAAGCAGAACGGAACAGTGGTGGCCCAGCACAACCCATGTCGGTAGAGGAGGTGCAGGGTATGTGGACAGGCTGGCCAAGAGCCAAGAGAAAGGCATGAGGGGTGGTAAGTCACAGACAAGCAGCCTGGCCAGGGGAGGCGTGGGACACAGCCAGCTCAAGGACATATCCTTGTGCCAACCACAGTCACATCCCCACAAAGCAGAGGAACAGGAACCAGAGCCTCAGGTCCAGACTGCACGTAGCTCTTGTCACCCTTGAGAAAGGAGGGTCCTAGAGATAAAGAAGCCATATGCCAGCTGGAGAAGAAATGGGATGGGGGAGAACCTCACTTTAGAATGCCCAAGCAGCCAGTGCTTAACACCATCTCTGACACTGAGACCTACTTCTCAGTTAAGGCTCTCCTGTTCTCATCCATCCATCCATCCATCTGTCTATCTATCCATCCATCCGACTATATGTGTGTGTGTGTGTGTGTGTGTGTATCTTTGCTCTCCTTTCTCCTCCTCCTTCCTACCCTCCTCCCCCCATTCTCCACCTCACCTTCCTCCCCTTCCTTCCCCTCTCTTCTCCCCTCCCCATCCTTCCCTTCTACCTCTTCTCTTTGCTGAGTGCACACTCTGCCACCAAGGGTCCCCCTTTTCTGGGTTCTTTTGAGATGGGAATCACACCTGCCCTGTGTCTGTCCCACCACATTTTATGATGGTTACAGGTCACAGCCCTTTCCTGGCCTGTCCAGAAATATAATATCAGACTTACAGCTAAATTCTTAAGTTCCCTACCACTTTCCACAGAAGTCTATGAATAAAATATCCCCATAAACATTGGTAAGATTTTAAGAATTTTTTTTTAAATCTGGAGAAGGGAAACAGCATACACCATTGCTGTCAGCCACTAAGACTTTAGTATAAATTAGTTTTCAGGATTTTGTTATGGTAGATTTTGACAGGAAGGGTAGAAACACTGTTGATAGTAATTGTTTTAATTACGAGGTTTCTAGAAGCAAATGGTGGAGGGACAGAGTTCAGTGGAGAAAAGCACTTTGTCGTGCAAACCCGATGGCCTGAGTTTGACCTCCATAACCCACATTTAAAACGCAAGACTGGAGAATTTACTATTCTTTTTTTTTTGTTGTTGTTTTTGTTTTTGTTTTTGTTTTTCGAGACAGGGTTTCTCTGTGGTTTTGGAGCCTGTCCTGGAACTAGCTCTTGTAGACCAGGCTGGTCTCGAACTCACAGAGATCCGCCTGCCTCTGCCTCCCAAGTGCTGGGATTAAAGGCGCGCGCCACCACCGCCCGGCTGAGAATTTACTATTCTTGCAGGGGACTCAGGTTCAATCCCCAGCACCCACATAGTGGCTCACAGCAATCTGTAACTCCAGTTTCATGGAATCCAACACCCTCCTTCGACCTCCATGGGCAAGAAGCACATGGTATACAGACTTACATGCAGCCCAAACACCTATACTCACAAAATTAAAAATGAGTAAATAAATAAAAGTCAGATGTGGGGCCGAAGTGATATTTCAGTAGTTAAGAGCACTGGCTGCTCTTCCCAGAGGTCTGGTTTCAATTGCTAGCACCCACATGGAGGCTCATAACCATCTGTAGCCAGGCACATAACTGGTGCACAGACATACAGACAGACAAAATACCCATACACACAAAATATTAAAGTAATAACAATAAAAGCCAGCTGTGGTGGCCTACATCTGTAATCCCAGCAAGATAGGAGATAGGAGCAAGAGAATTACCTGGAAGTTTATGGGCTAGCCTGGGGTATGCTGCACAAAACAGACAACAAGAGAGACCCTGCCTCAAAAACAAAGTGGAATGAGACAGTCAGCTCCTGGAAATGTCCTCTGACCTCTACACACGCTGTGTCACATAAATGCATGCATGCACACACACAAACACACATGCATACACACATATGACACATATGTATGCATACAAACACACAGAGATGCACAATAAATGATTTTCTTGAAAACAGGAAGAAGCTGGGCAGTGGCCGTGTATGCCTTTAATTCCAGCACTCGGGAAGCAGAGACAGGCGGATCTCTCTGAGTTAAGACCAGTCTGGTCTATAGAGCAAGTTCCAGGACAACCAAGGCTACACAGAGATACCCTGCCTCAGAGGAAAAAAAACCCAGGAGAAAAATTATATGTGCTCATTCAAAGAAATTACTTTTTAAGTTATGATTTATTCATGCCCTGCAGCACTGTGGCAACATTAAATATAGACAGGCAAAAAAATTAAAATAAATAAATAAATAAATATAGACAGGCCTGAAGGACTCGCATGGATGGGTATCAGACATATGATTAAGTTAAAACAAAACAAACTCTTGCAAAGCCTTCACAATGGGACCTTATTTTTCTCTTAAAAGGAAAACAAAAAACCCATGTTTGTACGCATGTGTGTGTAGAGGCCAGAGGACAGCCTCATCTTCAGGACCACTCTCCATCCCTTTGAGACACCAGCTCTCTTCTGCCTGAAGCTCGCCGCTAGGCTGCCAATCCCCAGGGATCTTCAGGTCTCCACTCCCCCGTCACTGAGATTATAAGCCCGTGCCGCCATGCCCAGCATTTTCACATGGTATCTGGAAATCAAACTCAAGTCCTCCTACTTGCAAGGCAAACACTTTTATCCACCGAGCCATGTGCCCAGCCCCACACCAAGACTGTCTGTGTGCCTAGCTTACCGGCAGCCATAAAGCCCCACACAGAAGTTTGCTGACCAGGAGAACAATTAGGCGTTGTGAAGAACTGCGACAATTGTCCCTTCTCGGGTGCTGATGTGTGCCCTTAGAACCTCACCTCGGGGGGAGCAGGAGTCAGCCTGGCTTGTTCCTTGCTACCCCTACATGTCCTGGAAGGTTTGGGTTCCATATCTGTGCAACCAGTACTGGTTCATCCCCTCTGGAGTTCAGCAGAAACTACCCAGCAAGGAAAGTAAAAGACCAAACTGCGGGCCAAATAAATAAATAGTGGGGCCTAGAGGCCAGTGATAGAGGCCTAGCTAAGACACAAAGCCTCATCCCTTCACACCCCACCTGTTCACCACCAGAACCTCCTCTCCCACCCCTGTGTTCCTACTCTGTCCACTCTGAGCAAAGATCTATCATTAACAGAACTTTCCATCCCTGCTTCCTGGTGCCGTCATCACTATTCAAATTCACCAAAGTTGATGTCAGAGGCACCGGTCTGGCAGAACTGGTAACCTCTGGGAGTCTCAGGCCAGCCTTGCCTTCTCCTGGTTTCCTGCAGAGGAACTATGCCCCTGAGCTGCTCAAGCATGTCCCCCCACATGCTGTCTCCCACCCTACCATAGTCCCGAGCCCTGCTTTCTGATCTGTAGAAGCAGGGTGACCACCTCATGCCGCTGGTCCCAGGCATTCCCTAGCAAAGTGGACAATTGCTTTTTTTTGGTTTGTTTTGTTTTTGTTTTTGTTTTTTGAGACAGGGTTTTCTCTGTGGCTTTGGAGCCTGTCCTGGAACTAGTTCTGTAGACCAGGCTGGTCTCGAACTCACAGAGATCCGCCTGCCTCTGCCTCCCAAGTGCTGGGATTAAGGGCGTGCGCCACCATTGTCCGGCGACAATTGCTTCTTGTCAGGTGTTTGGTTACGGAAACAAGAAAAGCAACTAATACAAGGAAGAAGAGAATGGGGTGAGGAAGAGGGACAGCAGGGGTAGCCCATAAGGGAGCATGGAACTGATGAGGGGGAGTAGTGGAGGAGAGCATCTCAGCTGTGGTGACACTGGAGACAGACATGCGAAGAGGAACAAGTCACGGAACAATCTAGAGAAGAAACATGAAGACAAGTAAGATCAAGGCAGACGCTCTGGACACTCTCGAGTGATAAGAGCAGACGATGGGGGAAGGGAAGCTTCCGCAGGGATTGTGGCCAGTGAGGGCAAGTTGGGAGGGGACAGAAACCCTGGGGATTTTCACCAGGGAAGGGGCGTGATCTGGTTTATGCTGGCAGAGGGTCATGCTCAGGGCTCGGACTGTGTGTTGTCAGGGAAACATGAGTGTAAAATGGGGAGTACAGCTAGAGGTGCTGGAATGGTCACCCGTGATCGTCAACTTGATTAGATTAAGAAAGAGCAGATGTGGTGGTTTGAAGACGAATGGTCCCCCTAGGCTTGTATATTTGACTGTTCGGTTCCCAACTGGAAAACTGTTAAGGAAGGATTAGGAGGTGTGGCCTTGATGGAGGAGGTGTGCCACTGGGGTGAACTTTGGGGTTTCTAAGGCCCCCCACACTTCATCTTGTGAATAAAATGTAAGTTCGCAACTACTGCTCTAGTGCCATGCCTGCCCTCTGCCCTCTGCCCTCTGCCCCTCTCTGCTCTCTGCCCTCTGCCCTCTGCCTTCTGCTCTCTGCTCTCTGCCCTCTGCCCTCTGTCTTCTGCCTTGCTTCTCACCATAATACCATGCCCTGAAACTGTAAGCAGCCCCCAGTTAAACACTTCCTTCTGTAAGTTGCCTTGGTCATATTGTCTCTTCACAGCAATAGAACAGTAATTAAGATAGCAGACGAACAGCTCCCACCTCTGGATGGGTCTCTGACCGCATCTCAAAAGAAGATTAAGCAGGGAAGTTATACCCAAATGTGGGGTGTCAGTGTCCCATAGGTTGAAGATCCAGAGAGAATGCACCTCACTTCTTACAATTCATGTTATCTGTTTTTCACTTATTATAGCAAATGCCTTCAGTTGGGTCCTCTATGAAGAAAAGAGATTATTGGGTTCACATGCCTGGATGCTCAGTCTAAGAGGAGGTGGGCACACTCTCCTGTGACCCCTATGCTCCCAATTTACTCAGGATATCTTGTCTTTTTCACCCTCCTATGTAGATCCATGTATGTCTCTCTTAGGGTCCTCTTTGCTGTCTAGTTTCTCTGGGGTTGTGTAGGCCTCTGCCTCTTAAGATCCCACTACTTCTTGCTGTCCCTGCACAGATATGCAAGTTTTCAACACATGAACCGTTAGGAGAGAAATGACATCGAAGCCTTAGCAGTTAGTCTGTAGGCTGCAGCGCCAGAAGAGGTCCACAAATAGCCATGGTGCCATGATACAGCCCGTACGCCTCCCTTGTGTGATTCTCTCTGCGTGGGTAGCCCAGACAACACCACACACAAAGTTGACATCTTTTATCTTGCACCGTCTCAGGTTACACTGTACTTTTGTTGCCTAAAGGAGAGAGAAACAGAGTCATAGATTGGATCTAGACTGAGGAGAGGAAGGAGCCTCCATCCTTAAGGACATACATCTGTCATTTCCAATCACTTCCCCTTGGCCACAACTTGGTCATGCATCCACTCTGGCTCTAAAGGAACCTATGAAATCATGACTTCATTCCAGGAAGCTCAGTGACAGAATCGTCGAGGGTCTGGGGAGCAGAGGAGATTGCTCCAAGTAGCTCCTTCTACCTTAAATGTCACGTTCCTCCTCCCTGTGGGCGTCTGAGTACAGGACCCAACTTAAACCCTTAATTTCTGTACAGTGACTACAGCATAGATAATTGTTCTAAGCGTCTGGTCCAATTTCATCCATGAAAGATCTAGGGCGCAGAAAAGTCGAAAATGTGCAGAGGGTCACAGGCTGCTGAAATGGGATTTGAACTCATCTTCTCGCCTTCCACTAGCAGGGCAGTTAGTAGATAACTGTGATGTGAAGGAGGTAACTGGGATCATCCTACTACCACTAGGACCTTCTGGGAAAGACAGGGGCTACAGATAGTGTGCCTCGAGCTGGCCATGCAGAGCGCATGCTTAGCGTGAGTGAGATCCATTGCTAACAACTCCAAAAATAAATAAATAAATAAATAAATGACTGTGACCTGGTAACATACAGGCAAGCCCATCATTCTCAGTGAAGGAGAAAAATCCTCCCTACCCCAGCATGTCTATCTGTGTGTGATCCAGAGAAAGGGGAAGCAGGATTGAGAGGCCAGGACAGGCCCTGGGACCTGGTCTGATACAGGTGGCATTCCCAAGCACAGTCTGCTTTTTCCCAGCAGCATCTGTAAAGATTGGCTGATGATCTGTGATAATTGGCAGGTGGTCTGTGGTGATTGCCAGGTGATCTGTGATGATTGGCAGTCAATCTGTGTGATTAGCAGGTGATCTGTGGTGATTAGTAGGTGATCTGTGATGACTGGCGGGTGATCTGTAGTGATTGGCAGGTGATCTGTGGTGACTGGCAGGTGATCAGTGATGATGGGCAGGTGAGCTGTGATGATGGGCAGGTGATCTGTGGTAATTGCCAGGGGTCTAAACTGCACTGCTGCCAGGTGTTTTTAGCTTCATCCCTCATAACCCTGCCCTTGGTGAGTCTCAAAGTATCTCATCATCTGAGCTTCAGTTCTACCAAAAAGAGCAAGCCAGTCCCATTCCATGTAGCTCACGAGGGGACATCTCTGAGTATGTAGGTGCAGCAAGAGATGTAATGGCTGCATTGCAAGCCCAGGTTGCTTCTGGACAGAAGCAGTGTCCTCGGTGGTCATGTCAGTAAAACACAGACGGCAGTGACAACAAAGAGCTGCCCAACTCTGGCTGTGCTGATGAAATAAGTTAATACAGTTGATCCTCACTGTTCAGAGGGAGCATCTTCTAGAATTGCTGCGAATGCTGAGTTAGTTTATACGGAGTCATTACTCCTAGGGGAAACGCAAGATTAGCTTCCCCCAAGCCACTACTCACATCCTCATCAACTGATCAGTGCACACGCTTGTCTTATGTGCTTCTGTTTACGGAGACTGCACTTGGTAGACATTATTGACCTACTGACCTTGAATCCACGGCGAATGGCACCACAGTTCATGTTCTAACAAGGCTGATCTACCACATCATAACTGTCCTCTACACGCCACCACTGTCCTCAGGAACAATTTAAACATCACAACAGCAACAACAACAAAAAACACAAAGATAAACGATTCCTCACTAAATCTTTTTTTTTTTTTCTTTTGAGACATTTGACTATATCACTAAATCTATTTTCAAGAAGAGCCTTGTTTAAATTAAGTGGAGACAGGAATGCAGGACATTGCCTTGCCTGGGCTCAGCTCGGGCACTCAGGTCTCAAGCTTTGGTTCTCTCTACCTCTGTGCATGCTCAAGAATGGCCATGGGAGCACTGTGAGTTGATCTGAGCCTTATACGTACATTTTGTTAAGTAGACAAATCAGGTAATAGGGCCTCTGTGAGTGATGAGGATAGAGGGTGCACAGAAAGTCACTGAAGCCACGCCTGACACGTGGGAAGCACTGGGCAAATGACAAATGACACCAGCTTGCTGCGACAGAGATTGATCTTCTCAGTCCACAGAAGAGGACAGTGGGCCTGGAGAGAAGGCTTGGAGATTAGGAACACTTGCTGCTCTTGCAGAGGACCCAGGTTCAAATCCCTGGGCAACTCACAACCATCTGTCGTCACTCCAGTTCCATCTCTTCTTACTTAGCTCTGCAGGCAGGAAGCACACACATGGTGCACATATGTACATTTAGGCAAAACACTCATACACACACACACAAAATAATAAAATAAGTAAATCTAAAGGACAGGTTTTTTTTTGGTTTTTTTTTGTTTTTTGTTTTTTGGGTTTTTTTTTTGTTTGTTTGTTTGTTTGCTTGCTTTTTTCGAGACAGGGTTTCTCTGTGGTTTTGGAGCCTGTCCTGGAACTAGCTCTTGTAGACCAGGCTGGTCTCGAACTCACAGAGATCCGCCTGCCTCTGCCTCCCAAGTGCTGGGATTAAAGGCGTGCACCACCACCGCCCGGCTTAAAGGACAGTTTTAAAGAGGAAAGTGTGTATTCCAGAGGTTAAAGACCTGGGCCCCAGTCACCTGCTTGGACCACAGTGGTCAGAACATAACCAGAGATTTCAGCCTGGGTCCCTATTTCTTGTGATATTGCCAAGGATGGAAACCATTGCTCTGTCTCCACTGCCTCTGCATACATACAGGCTCTAAGCGTAAGTGCGTGCACACAGCCTATACATGCCAACAGCTTCTCCTGTGTTTATTTACACAAGAGTTTCCTTTCTCAACGTTTCCCAACTCTGAGGCACTTTAGGAACGAGCTATTTCCCAGATTCTTGCCTGTGACATAGAATTCCTCCATGATCTTCCCACAGTTTCCAGACCTCCCACTCTGCCTCAATACCCCTCACCCCACACACACACACCCCTCATAGGATCATCCAGGCAACCAGGCACACAGTGTTTATAGTGTGGCCTCTTGGCTCCCTCCTGAGCTCACTGAGGGGTCCTCTATGGTCCTGGCTCACTCCACCTAGGACAGGAGTCTGTGAGGAAGGAAGGAAAGCAGGAGACAAGAATTGAAGAAGCTGGGGCCTCAGGAACCCTCACAGAGGGAGGCTGGTCAACAGAGAGACACTGAGGGGCAGAGCAATGAAGAGCCTGTGACGCCAACATCCCACAAGACTTTCAGTAAAACCGTCATGCACCTGGGCCACACAGCTAACCTTGCCATCCTCCGAGCCTGGGTTCCTGGAGTAGAGCCAAGGCCCGCTCTGGAGTCTGGAGTCTTGGAAGCTATGCCATGCCACGCAATCTACATTTGCTTCCTCTATTAGTAAGGATCAGTAAGCCTTAGTCTGTAGGCCACATCCAGTCAGCGACCATGTTTTCTGGCTGCTCCCACCAGGACCCTGAGCAGTACCCCTGAAGCCACCAGCTTCTTTTGGTCAGACACAAATGTGTTTCTGATGCCAGGATACCAGCCACCACCCTATTCCGCCCTGACTCCCCTTTCCTGGCTTCAGGAGAATTTTCAGTACTTCTCCGAATGCTCAAAAACAATTCTTGAGTACAGCATGAACAAGTGACTTTTTGTTTTGTTTTGTTTTTCAAACTTGTGATCCTCCTGCCTCTACCTTCTTCAGCAAATCCAGCCTGTGTGTGCCACCACAACCTTGTTTTGTTTTTTCGAGACAGGGTTTCTCTGTGTAACAGCCCTGGCTGTCCTGGAACTTGTTTTGTAGACCAGGTTGTCCTCAAACTCACAGAGATCCACCTGCTTCTACCTCCAGAGCGCTTGGATTAAAGGGGTGTGCCACCATGCCAGGCTGACAAGTGACTTTATAGTGAAGATACCTGACAAGCATCCCCTCAGCCAGGCAATCAGGGTCACCCTCAGCAGTCATGAGTGGGGTTGAGCAGAGTGGTACTTCATGTCTGTGTCTTTCCCCAAAATCCGAAGCCTGGATTTCCTGCCCATATTCTTTAAGACTATCAAGGAATGCCTAGGAAACCATCATGACCAAGATCAGGCTAAGGACTGAGTGTGACACAGTACTGGACAGATGCTAGAATGGAAAGGGGACATTAGGAAGTGGGGGGGTGAGATGGGGAGGTGGAGGAGAAAAAGTAACTGAATAAAAGTGGGGGCCAGTTGATAATAATGGATCAATACTTGTCTGCTAACACAGACATGATGTGTATGGGTAAAAGCTATGAACCCCTGGGGAAGGCAGATGCCCAGAACATGGAGAGTCTTTGTACTATGACTGTATTAAGATTTCTCCTCTTAAATAAGAAAGGTTTTATTTTTTTAAGATAGCTATTTCATCCTTTTCCACCTGGAAAGCGCAAAGCCTCCAGGTATATGAAGAGGATGGTATCACCAGACTCCAGACTCCCATCAGGCAGTGTGAGACCCAGCCTGTTGTGGCCTCTGAAATGCCATGGGTGAATTACTGGTCTCCTCTGTGTCTGTTTCCTGTATATAAATGAGAAGGAGGTAATGACAAGGGCATCTATGTCAGGGGGTATAAAGAAAATATGTCTTTCATGATAGGGCTATGGCCGAGACCTTCCAAGCCCACGTCAGACCTGAAGGGCCATCCCTTCCTGAAGCAGACAGGCATAAGGAGGTGGAAGGCGGGCATTTGGGAAACTCCTGGCTGCATAGTTACTCAGGAGTTTCCTCGGAATGCTGGAGGAAGTGCAGGGTGTTGTGTTACTTCAAAGGAATTCTGGTCTCTGTGTTCATGACCGGGGCACGTCGGGAGCACAATGCCCGGAAGGCTACTCATGGCTCATCAAAACAGACAAAGTGTCTATTGCCTTCCCTTGCTTCCCAAGAGAGATGGTCATGAAATCTCGCTGAGGCACCCCACCTCTGCCAGGAATACCTGACTCACCACCTCCAAAGAAAATTCTAGAAAATCTAGGCCTCCAGCGCCCCCACCAGTTGGGTCACCACAAGACTATCTCAAGGTGGCCTGGCCAGAAGACCTTAGGATTGCCAGTCACTGGGCACTGATGGGGCGTCCTTAGTGAGTCTCAGAAGGACCTTGATGGGTGGGCTGAGGCCAGTGACAGGCC